>NC_091831.1:4512500-4517500 GCF_037783145.1 Equus przewalskii
CTATGCCCCCTCTCCGCATTTGGTTCATTTATATAATGTATTTACTGTTTTAGCAGTCTACTGCAAATCTTGGGTTGCATGATTATACTGAGAGATGATATACAGAGGACAAAAAAAAAAAAAAACGAATGGTGGAGTGGCCCAACACAGTCATTTTGTGGGTATGTCACCTGAGGTGTCATGTCAAACTCATACCATCAAATAAGAGGCCCCCAGTTAAATGCACAAGAGAAGGAAGTGGTGTTTGTATAGAGTGAGCTGCTTAGTCCCCTGTTCCCTTTTACATTCTTTTCTGAATGAGATATTACTTCTTGACTTCTTGACACCCAGAGGGTGCCCAGTGAATGTGCATCACTTGGAGCAGAAGGAACTTGCAGGCCATATGTGACGGCTCCGGTTTCTTCGTCACAGCGCTAGCCTCAGCCCTCTCACACTCTATAGATGTCAGGTCTAGAGAAGCAGACAAACGCACCATCAATATCACCAGTAGCTCCCAAGTCAGCTTTGAGGATGTGTTTTTCCACTGGAGGTGGCACAGTTGGTTGTCGCTTCCTTCCCCCCCTAACCCCAACTTCCTTCCTTCCCTCCTTCTTGTCTTTCCACATCTGTCTATGCCAGCTGCTGTGCCAGGTGCTGAGGATGAAAGGTTTACTAAAACCCCGGCTTTGCCTCACCAGTGAATGGGGGCTCCCCAATGGCAGACACTTAGGCCCATGTATGGACTATGATATGACACTGCAATAACTAGAACATGTAAGAAGGATGTTGATAGGCAGATGTTGTGCAAAATGATTAATTTTGCCTATGATTGGGTCAGAGAAGGCTTCACAGAGGAGGAGAAGCTGAGTAGTATTTTGAAGGCTAAAGAAGAGTTTGCCAGGCCGACAAGATGGGGGGCAGCACGCCAAAGAGTGGGCCTGGAACAGCTTACTTTGCCGTGGGGCTTCTACGAACAGCTTGGCAGGATGAGCTAAGAGCATCCATGGTTGGTTGTAGGAGGAGAGTGGAGAGAGGCAGGCCCTGCGAGTGAAGCAGGGCTCCTCTGAGCAGGCCTTTCCATGCCAGGTGAGGATTTTAGTTTTCCTGGAGAGCAGCAATAGGGAGCCATGGCAGGGCTGTGTTCAGATCTGCACTTTAGAGAGCTTCCCCCGGCAACAGATTGCAGACTCTGCTGCCGCTGTCCTTGCTTTCTTTCTCGTTGGGTCACTCTCCTGGGATCCCCAGTGGGGGAGCCCACACCGTACACTGTCAGCTCTGTGAGCGGGCAGCTGTGACAACATCTGCACTGAGCATGAGGACGGCATTTGGCGCCGAGGAAGAACTGAGAGCAGGGATTGAAATGAAACCAATAATGGGTTTTTTAAACATTTGTTTTATTCTCGCTCTAAATGCGCGCCCTCCTTTAACCCCGCGGATGGAATTCTATTGTGTCCAAATCCACTGACACTGGAGAGTGGTTTTTGGTAAAGAATGTGTCAAGGAGAAGGAGAGGAAGCTGTTCAAAGCGGCCTGCTTCCCAGCCTGCTGGGCAGGTGGGGTGTCCATTGGCCTGGCTGCTCAGAGGAGTATTTTTGGAGCTGTTGTCGACGGGAGGAGAATGGATTTGACTTTAGACACAGAACGCTGCAGGCGGGGTGATACCTCTTGCATTGTGTTTAGAACATTTTCTTAATCAACACAACATGCCAAGAACCCTTTGCAGGGAAGTGAAACTTCAGCACCAGCACGATCGTACCTATAAATAGCCCAGACCTGCTCGGCAAGGAACAAAAATACGGAATCACGCACTCCTGCAGCCTGCGGGAGCTTTGAAGGACGCTGTCGACCCCATCTAACTTACACCCCTTCCCTAGGCATTGTAGGCAGAAACAATGCCATCTTCCCGAAAGGAAATCGGCAATAAAACCTCCTGCAGAACTTCCTATTCAGAGTTTTTCCCATTCATGCCCCAAAATGGGCAACCATCCCTCCCACCGCCAAACCCACCACCACTGTGACATTTCAACGTTCGCAGGTTTCAGGCACTTAAATATCTGGTTTTTCCTGAGTGGGACATGGAAACTGCTTTTACAGTTCAACAAAGCTTTTTTTTTTCCTTTTTCTTTTTTCCTCCCAAATTGCCTTTCTGTGTCACATATCTTACAAAGCTTCTGACAAAATGTATGAAACGTCAGATGATAAAATGGCAAATGTTTTTATAAAGTGCCCAATTGGTTTAAGAATTCTTTTTGATTGCGTTTTTTAAACATTAATAGGTGGATATGTTTTTCTTTTTCTCCTTCTCTCTTTTTAAACAAATGTTCTGCTTTGTGGCAGCACGATCGTACTCCTTTATGGCATCGGTAAATGCAGGTACACCTGCACTATAAAATCCACTTTACATGAAGCAGGCTGTTTCTGTTTTATAGGCCATTTTTCACCCATTGTTCTCAAGTCATGTCATAGGTGTGTTGTAATGGGCTGGGGAGGTGGACGCCTCGAAGATCAGTTTAACAAAATGGTCTAATTTTGCCAACTTTAGTGCCAAAATCTGGATTGAAAAACGCAGGACTAATATCCCAGCAGACGCACGATATGATGTCACTTCCCTGAAAATGGCCAAGATAAACATCTATTTCCAGATCACTTGCACTTACAACATGAATTCTAACTCTTTTTCAATCCCCAAATTACGGTTCCTGTTTTCTAACAATTTTAACATTAACCTGGTTGACATTTGAACTTTCCTGACTTTTTCTCAGACTCAAAGATTTTATTACATTGCTGGTGGAGGAGGCAAAATTCCATTCCAAATATAATGATACTTTTGGAGACTGAAAACCTGAGAACTTTCAAAAATGAGGCGAGGCCGACTGAGTAGTCCTTCTGATGGAAGTGTGTATGCAGACGTGGAATGGGGGACCACAGGACTTACCTGCCAGGCTCCGCAACATGATGTGTGCCGAGGGGATGCTCCTTTGCCGTGAAGGAAGCTTTGTATTTTGTTTTTCTTGCTCTTTAAGTGGGCGAGTCGAGTTAGTTTGTATGGGTTTAAATATGTGTACCTGCTGCAAGGAATTCTTTTCTCAAGAAGCCAAGTGTGTATTACATCGGGCAAGGCTCTCTGGGGACGTACATATAGACTTGTGGCTCAGACACAAAATAAATTAGCATCTACTATATGCCAGGCTCTTTATGTGCATTATCCTAATCCACATGGAACTCATGCAGAGTTGACACTGTAGAATCCAGTCTAAGAGCAGGAAACTGAGAATCAGTGTGATCAATTTCTCAATTGCTGCTGCTGCTAGTTTCCTACGAGATCTCGTTGGTTGGGCACTTACTATGTGTTAGACAGTGAGCTGAGCACTTTCTATGATCTTGTAACATCCCTGTGCGGTAGCTGCTATTATGTACTCATTTTACAGAGGATGTAAGTGGCAATGGGAGCGACTAAGTTACTTGGCAGCAAGTGCTGGCCTCAAGACTCACATCCAGACTCTGTGGCCTGGTCTGGGAAATCTTCCATCATTGCCAGGCTGGGGCGTGACCGTCCTCCTGAGCACACTCCATGGGAAGAGAACACCAAGCCATGAAGATGCTCACGCATGTGTTTACTCATGGGAAGACAGTATGCAGCACAGAGCTGAAGCGAGGCGGGCAACAGCAGGTGTGAAAAGAGCTCAGAGAAACAAGAAAGTTGCGATGCCTGGAGATCTCGAAGAAGGGGTCTTGAACGGGAGCCACAGCAGCGGTGGAGTTTTCAGGGACAGGGAGGGCGAGTCATGACTTTGCCTGTTCTCTTCGATCTGGGGTTCCTTTTTCTGGTCTCATCTACCCCATCATCTTCCTGCCCACTCCACTCTGGCCAGACGACTTACTTGCCTGACTATCTGTGTCTATTGGTAGGCAATGAACGTGTAGTCTGGTAAGTGTGCTCCAACCGTCTTGAACAGCTGCTACTACCTACTGCTATGCACACACATATTCTATATTCATACTCTCTTCTTTCCCTCTCTCCATCTCTCTCTCCCTATGCACATATGTGTATACATATATAATATAAATATGATGCACACATAAATATGATATCATATAGAATACATGTAATATAAACAAAATATTTCCAGTCAACTTTTAGCTCATACATTTCCAGGCAAAACTACAAACTCCAAGAGTGCAGATCTCTCATGTATTTGTCTCTCAGGGACTTGCACATGGCATGGGGCTGCTGTGTGGGGCTGGGATGTAGTGTGTCTGGTTAGAACTTTTTCAGAGTGTGTCTACATGGTCTAATAGAAAGAGCTCTGTGCTTGGGCTCAGGGGTCGCATACTCCACCTCTTACTGTCCTTGGCTGGGTGGGACGTGAGACACAGTCATGTCTGTTGTAGAGACGCCACCACCACTGTACTTCTGTTGAGAGCTCAGAAGCTGGGTTGGCGTGTCTGCCTTCTCCATTAGTTGGCTCATAGGAAGAGACCAAGAGAGGGAGAGGAATGTTATGTTTATGGGAAAAGGCTGCTAGAATTTCCACTCAGGACTGGTGGCACGTCCTTTTACCTATGTAGAAGCAAGTTCTTCCTCCCAAGAGAAGGCCATGTGCGGTGACTTTGTACCCATCTTTCATGCAGCCTCCAGGTCCCCTCAGCTGGAATTAGCTCCCTTCCCCTGGGCTCTGCTTGGCCCACTTGAACTTGAAGACTTGGGTTGTAGCATGTTCTCAAGGCTTAGTTTCACACGTAGACCAAGAGCTCTTGGCGAGTAGTAACTGTGTCTCATTTGTCTCTGTTCTTCCCTTTCCGTATAGGAAATACGAACGAAATTAAACAAGTGTCTGTTTACATTCTGATGGATTCACAAGCCCTAGAGTGAACCACGATCATCTACAACCTTCTGAACTTGGGAAAGTCCTGCCCTTGTGGTCTCTCCTTGAACCGAAGGGTTCCACAGGGTGACCTCTCAGGCCACTCGCACTTTCTAAGCAGGTGTTCTATTTGCGAGTTAAAGGAACGTGGCATTT